>NW_026123759.1:5000-7500 GCF_025177605.1 Cucumis melo
CTTTGGTAGTGCTCCGAGATTCGAATCAAAATAATGAATCAGAGCACATGGAACCATCTCCCTTTCTTTCTGTCAAGAAAAAATATGGTAGACTAACTTATTTATAACAGTTAATGAAAGAGCCCAATGCAAAAAAATGCATGTTGGGTCTTTGAAACAGTTCAAATCATTTTGATAATAATAAGTTTGATCTGTTTTACCGAGAAGGTCTACGGTTCGAGTCCGTATAGCCCTATATTATTAATAATTCAAAAATAGAATCGTTTTCCTTTCCTCATTATTGTTTGTATTGTTTGTAATTGGCCACTTGATTTGGTTCATCATTAATGTCTTATCTTTGTAGATGAATTACATATGAAAATTTTCCTATTTTCCCATACAAAATCAAGAAATTAGTAATACTTCTTTTCTTTGGGATACCTACCCAATTCTAGTAAATTTTTGGAGTCAAAATCATGACATGAAACCGGTTAAAAACTCCACCATAACCCAATGCAAATCGAATGCACTAGTAAATCACATGGATCTAGGAACGACTTACTGTATTTTATTTGTGGACAAGCTAGAGTTTGAGAAACGAAGATCTTTGGTAACTTTCATTGTAAACATTCTCAAATAGGCTTTTCTGTTGGTATACCTTATCTAGTAAAGCACAAAACTAAAGTAGTCGTCTTCTCTTTCCTTCTTCAATCACTAAAAGTTCCTAAATGGAAATTCCGACTATATGTATCCTCTCTATATAAATATATAATATTTAATATATATTTATTATGGATATAATAGATATTATATAAATAGGATTATAGTGGATGAATCTTCAAACGAGACATGTACCGATCGACTAATCCGGTATATTTTCCACATTGATAGGAGTACGTTTATGTTTCTGCTTTACGAATATGATATTTTCTGGGTATTTCTAATAATATCAAGTCTTATTCCTATTTTGGCATTTCTAATTTCTGGAGTTTTAGCCCCTCTTAGCAAAGAGCCAGAGAAACTTTCGAGTTATGAATCGGGAATAGAACCAATGGGCGATGCTTGGGTACAATTTAGAATCCGTTATTATATGTTTGCTCTAGTTTTTGTTGTTTTTGATGTTGAAACAGTTTTTCTTTATCCGTGGGCAATGAGTTTTGATGTATTAGGGGTATCCGTCTTTATAGAAGCTTTAATTTTCGTGCTTATCCTAATTGTCGGTTTAGTTTATGCATGGCGAAAAGGAGCATTGGAATGGTCTTAGTTTTTGAATATTCAGACAATTAAAAAAAACATTGAGACAGTTATGAATTCCATCGAGTTTCCCTTACTTGATCGAACAACCCAAACTTCAGTTATTTCAACTACATCAAATGATCTTTCAAATTGGTCAAGACTCTCCAGTTTATGGCCGCTTCTCTATGGTACCAGTTGTTGCTTCATTGAATTCGCTTCATTAATAGGTTCACGATTCGACTTTGATCGTTATGGACTGGTACCAAGATCTAGTCCTAGACAGGCAGACTTAATTTTAACAGCGGGTACGGTAACAATGAAAATGGCTCCTTCTTTAGTAAGATTATATGAGCAAATGCCTGAACCAAAATATGTTATTGCTATGGGAGCATGTACAATTACAGGAGGGATGTTCAGTACCGATTCTTATAGTACTGTTCGGGGAGTCGATAAGTTAATTCCTGTCGATGTGTATTTGCCGGGTTGTCCGCCTAAACCCGAGGCTGTTATAGATGCTATAACAAAACTTCGTAAGAAAATATCTCGAGAAATCTATGAAGATCGAATTAAGTCTCAAGAGGAAAATCGGTGTTTTACTACCAATCACAAATTTCATGTTGGCCCAAGTACTAATACTGGAAATTACGATCAAGGATTACTCTATCAACCATCATCTACTTCAGAGATCATCCCTCCTGAAACTTTTTTCAAATACAAAAGTGCAGTCTCTTCCTACGAATTAGTAAATTAGGCCGTATACTTTTTTTGTACAGAATAACAAAGCAAAGAACGAGTGAATCTTCATCAATTTTTCATTGTAAATGGGAAATACTTATACAAATAAAAATAAAAAAATGGGGGGGGGAGAAGATGCAGGGTAATTTGTCTTCTTGGCTAGTCAAACATGGACTGGTTCATAGATCTTTGGGTTTCGATTACCAAGGAATAGAGACTTTACAAATAAAGCCCGAGGAATGGCATTCCATTGCAGTCATTTTATATGTATATGGTTACAATTATCTACGTTCCCAATGTGCTTATGATGTAGCACCAGGCGGACTGTTAGCTAGTGTGTATCATCTTACGAGAATCGAGTATGGTATAGATCAACCGGAAGAGGTATGCATAAAAGTATTTGCCGCAAGGATAAATCCTAAAATTCCGTCTGTTTTCTGGGTTTGGAAAAGTGCGGATTTTCCAGAAAGGGAATCTTATGATATGTTGGGAATTTCTTATGATAATCATCCACGTCTAAAGCGTATCTTAATGCCTGAAAGTTGGGTAG
>NW_026123759.1:10000-12500 GCF_025177605.1 Cucumis melo
GATAGCCGGCTTTTCTCTATTGATTTTATTTTTGACATAATTGATAAATCAAATAAATAAAGAAACGACTTCTTACCCTTTTTCAAAGGTCACCGATCTATGATGTCGTAGGAACTTACTTACCTTTATGACTAAAGGAGGGGTTCTATTTCTGTAGAACAAATCAAGAAAGGAACTCTTACTTTTTTATATCATTTACATATACAATAGGATCCGGATATTGATCCAAGTTATCTAATTATTCTTTGTTTTGTAGTACAATACTTTACTGGATTTCACTTCATTTATAATATTTATCATTTAGTTTTCATTTAAGTTTATGAAATTTAAATAAAATAAAATGTTTATGAAATTTAAATAAAATAAAATAAGGAGTCTTTATGTCGCGTTACAGAGGGCCTCGTTTCAAAAAAATACGCCGTCTGGGGGCTTTACCGGGACTAACTAGTAAAAGGCCCAAAACCGGAAACGATCTTAAAAACCAATCGCGTTCCGGTAAAAAATCTCAATATCGTATTCGTTTAGAAGAAAAACAAAAATTGCGTTTTCATTATGGTCTTACAGAACGACAATTACTTAAATACGTTCGTATCGCCGGAAAAGCCAAAGGATCAACGGGTCAAGTTTTACTACAATTACTTGAAATGCGTTTGGATAACATCCTTTTTCGATTGGGTATGGCTTCGACTATTCCTCAAGCCCGACAATTAGTTAATCATAGACATATTTTAGTTAATGGTTCTATAGTGGATATACCAAGTTATCGGTGCAAACCCCGAGATATTATTACAGCAAAAGATGAAAAAAAATCGAGAACACTGATTCAAAATTATCTTGATTCATCCCCCCCTCAGGAATTGCCAAAACATTTGACTCTTCAGCCATTGCAATATAAAGGATTAGTCAATCAAATAATAGATAGTAAATGGGTCAGTTTAAAAATAAATGAATTGCTCGTTGTAGAATATTATTCTCGTCAGACTTAAACCTAACTAAAAAACAAGGGTTCGGACAATTTCGTCCTCCCCTTCGCCGAAGTCTAAGTAAAGAGACCGAAGGAAAGTAAGGTTTTGATCCGGAAATTTTTCTATCATTCATCTATCATTGATCGGTAGGGGGATTTTCATCTCTTGTGCATTCTTTCCAGTCTTTTCGTTTCCGTACCACAAAAATTCGAAATAAAGAATCCATAAAGGTCTAACCGTTGGAATAATAGTATCGATTGTTATTTGATTTGATACATTGTGGTCAGTAACATTGTTGAATTAGTACGGAAAGAGAGGGATTCGAACCCTCGGTAAACAAAAGCCTACATAGCAGTTCCAATGCTACGCCTTCAACCACTCGGCCATCTCTCCTACAGAATGATTATGGCCCAGAAACCGAGTTAATAGTGAGTCATTAATATTCAATTTTTTTTTTGATAGGCACGTCCAACCAATTCTAACTATACAAATAATTTTTTTTTAACTATGTTTAATGGATACTTTTAGCTCATGATTCTATTTAGTTTTTTAAACTATGATTCCTTTTTTCTAAAAATTCGACTTTTACAGTTTTCGATTTTTCACCAACAACTGTTTATCCCATACATATATCTAGTCACAAGTTATGAATCATAGAATGATTATTCGATTCTTTTTGCTCTTTTTTGTATCATAATTCAATCAAAAAACTTCTAGAATTACCCCAGTCAGATAAATAAAATTCTTTTTTTCTTCAACTTCGCTGAAATCAGAATAGTTCTCTTCATTCTGATCCTACTACATTTGGATGAAATTTAACCGGATTGAAATATTTCTTCTCTTTTATTGATTCCTGTGAAATCAAAAAGAAACAATTTTAATATCGAGTGGGATTTTTTAATGAATCCGTTTTTATGTTATTTCGTACTATGCAATTCCTTTGTTTGTGTGGATCATTTTCTCACGAGAGGTAATTAAAAGAAATTATAGAATGGGGTTGTTACCGATGCCTAGATCTGGTGGGATAAATGGAAATTTTATCGATAAGACCTTTTCAATTGTAGCCAATATCTTATTACGAATAATTCCGACAACTTCCGGGGAAAAAGAGGCATTCACCTATTACAGAGATGGTGCGATTTGATTTTTTTTTTTTTCAATTTTCTTTACCGCTCTCCGTCTTAGTAGAAAGACACAGTATTCGGGATAGAAAGAAAACAATAATTGAAATAAATCTACGCTTCTTGGAGGTGCAATTTGAAAATCAAAAAATTCCTTCTGTCGTGTATCCCCGATTAATGTAACCTTAGATGCTAGAATTGTCGATTCTAGTATTAAGCGAAAGGTGTAACCTATGGATTAAGTCAACCCTACTCCACTAGTAAAAATATTCACTAGTAAAAATAGGTAGCAGAGGGGAAGAAGCACTACACCTAGGAATCAACAACACGAAAACTTTGTTATAAATTATACCTTTTCCTTATCGGGATCGGAACTTAGAAAAATGGTTGGGACAACAAACATCCATCTCGTTT
>NW_026123759.1:25000-31066 GCF_025177605.1 Cucumis melo
TGAACCGATGACTTACGCCTTACCATGGCGTTACTCTACCACTGAGTTAAAAAGGCCTATTTGATTCAATTTCTGAGTCAGACACTAGCCACGATGAGTTGAGTGTATATAATTATTATAAATTATAAATAATAAGATATGTACATAAATATATCTTATCTACATAGTCGCTCATTGAGTAACGAAAAATTGGATTTATCTAATGAGTATAGGTAAAATAGTTTTTTGATATTGGATTTGATCAATGCAATGAATTGTTTCATCATACGACCGATCCCTAATTAAATTGATGAGCCCCATCCTAACGAAATGAATTTGATTCATACATGTACACACACGAATTGAACATAGATACATTCACCGAATCATTGATAAAGCAATTCTATTTGGCGAGAAAAAAATTTTCAATAACTTGTTGATCCCTATCCCCAGATTTCAAAATTTATCGTTTTTTAATTTCTTGGCTTAGTGTGAGATCGAATATATACCTAACCTAATCTTAACAATGAGTGAATCAATGAGTGAAAGTATGAGAAATGGAGTTTAATCCTGTTTATAGCATATGGCAGACCAATTCCCGAAGGGTACTAGCCTTCGTATTATTTAAATAAAAAAAGAATAAAATAAAAAAAGAATATTTTTTTTTCTAATATTTATTATTTTTGTTTATTTTAGAGGTTTCCTCTAATCACTACTAATCACTATTTTCATTTGATATTCTATAATATAAGTAATATAACTATATATTCCAATTTGCAAATTTATGTATATTATTTAAATGAAATAAATAAAAAAAAATGCAATTTAAAATAAAATAATTTCTATATAGAATTATATGGGGAATGGTGATTAGAATGAACGATTCATAAATAGAAATCACAAATAAAAAAATTTCGATGGAATAATGAAAGAAAGAAAAATACGTCGAATTGCATCATATTAGTCCATTATATTTATTTTATATTGACAATTTCAAAAAACTATTCATACTATGATCATAGTATGATGGCAGTCGGGCAAGTATGCCCCCATCGTCTAGTGGTCCAGGACATCTCTCTTTCAAGGAGGCAGCGGGGATTCGACTTCCCCTGGGGGTAGGGTACTACGAAAGGAAGTTGATCATGGATTATCAACAAGCTTGGAATTGATTCTTCCCGGGTCGATGCCCGAGCGGTTAATGGGGACGGACTGTAAATTCGTTGGCAATATGTCTACGCTGGTTCAAATCCAGCTCGGCCCAATATATCGCGTATCCACCATAAAATGATATAACCTATTTGTCCTTCTACAGAAATACTTGACTTGATATGAAAGAATAAAAAAAAAAACTCTTTTTTTATTCATTGACAGATTGATAATCAATCAATTTTACAATAACGAAAAAATAAATATTAATCCATGCTTCTCACACTAAAGTCCATGTCTCCGCGCATATCAATCTATTACTTTATTACTCGCGTCTCTGTCTGGTAGAATATGACAATTCGAATCAAAAATCTACATAGAAAGGTTTGAAGGAAATTAAATCAACAACATATGTTGTACACTTTATTTCCCTGGGATTGTAGTTCAATTGGTCAGAGCACCGCCCTGTCAAGGCGGAAGCTGCGGGTTCGAGTCCCGTCAGTCCCGATGGATCCAAATCCAATAAAAAAAAAATACATCAATTAATCTCTTCCTTTCCTGTGAAAGAGAGAACAAATAACATAACTGAATTTTATTCCAAACGGGATCTCTCTTATTTTTTTTCCACATTTTTCAACAAAAAAATATGGGAATTTTGATTTCTTCAACGAGTACTAATTGATGGGAGAAAGACATATGTGCCATATGTGAATTACCACAATTATTGGTAGCATCATATTCAGGATTCGAAGGCGTACTGGGTCTAGTTGATTACGCCCGATTTTTCTAATGAAATAGAGTACTATACGTTTCCGGAAAGCACATACATAAAGGGAATTTGGACGATACAAAATAAAGTTTACATAGTAAACTTTGATCTAATTTTTCGTCTGAAAGCAAAATATATCCGTTCTGGCTCCGATTTTTTGTAACCTCAATTAGTAAATTCAATTACTAATTTGAATTTGAAATAATCTATCTTATTAAAATTTAACACTTAACTTTTGATATATACGTCCCACTACTAATTCAAGGAAAGAGGATATTAATACAAACAAGGATCCCATCTATCTCTCTTAGTGAGGTAATTAAGAATTTTTGAAAGTTTAAGTTTCGTTTTTATTTCTTTTTTTTAAGAAGATTTTATAAGTACAAAAAAAGGAAGGAGTTTAGTTCGAACCTACCTCCTTTTCCTTTTTTGAATTTCGCTGCTATTCTTTGCTTGAGTTTGTTTATAAACAATGTAAGGGTAAAGGTAGTCTGATGAGACTTCATCAGATGATTGCATTGAATAAGAGGGCAGTAGATTATAGAAAAGAAAGAATGCAAAAAATTATAAATAAAAAAAAGTAACGAAATTCTTGATTGCATCAGGAATCCCATTTTGTTTAAATTCGGTATGGATAAAAGATCTTCCTATGTTATACTATTCAATTCTCGACGATGAATCGATTTGATAGCTCCGATATTGTTATTCATGATATTTTAATACGATTCGATATCATCGAGATGCAACGCATCCCCTTGAATTTACAAGCGAAACATTTATCATCTCTATGGGATTAAATCCCGAGTTATTGCGAATAAAAAATGAAACGATGATATTATGGAAGTAAATATTCTCGCATTTATTGCTACTGCACTGTTCATTCTAGTTCCGACCGCCTTTTTACTTATAATATACGTAAAAACAATCAGTCAAAGTGATTAATTTGAATTAACCTTGACGTTTTAGTTCTTATCAATGATTGAAGATAAGAAAAATGAAAAGCATTAAAATTTCGCGTCTTAAATGAAATTGGCGGACTAGAATTATCAGTATTCTACGAGAGAAGTATTCGATAAGATCCGATAGTATGGTAGAAAGAAATATATGAATCCTTCTACCATACTATCTATTATTGTTATTGAAGTGTATAAATATAAAATTGTACTCTATAAAAATAGAGGTTGAATATCGATCAATTTGAATATAGATGAATATACAATATATATCTTTCTATTTATATATAGATATCATATCAATTACATATATGTAATATTAATCTAATATACATAGTGGCCCAATTCTATTTCTTTGCTTCATAATTCATGTTGATTAGAATGAATCTGAAATCAAATAATCGAAAGGCCACTAATTTTTTTTTAGCATTCGAAAGAAGTAATTGATTGAGCAGTTGACAGATGATCCAGGAGTTCGGTTCCATGGGAACTTTTTATCTTCGGATTTCGAAAAGAATTAGCAAACCCCATTTTTATTTAACGTTTGAAGCATGATATGAAATGAGTTCCCTAAAACAAGAAAAAATCCTATTTTGAAAATAACTAAAATACTAATAATAATAAATAAAAGAAGTGGTAAGCACGTAATATGTGGGTGGCTACCCCGAGGTACTATCTTATTATGAGGTAGTATATTATTATGCGTAGTATCTCATTGGACAACCACTATGTCTATGTTCTTTCGTGTTGAAAGTATGGATCCACTTAAAAACTTATAATCCGAACTCTTTTTTTTTTTACTTTTCAAAATAAAAGAAAAAAAGTTTTGCAGAACGATCTATAAAATAAACCAAAAACAATACAGTTTTATTTTTCAATTAGTAGTACTTCTAGAGTCCACTTCTTCCCCATACTACGAGGGAAAGAGAAAATGTAAAGACTACCATTAAAGCAGCCCAAGCGAGACTTACCATATCCATGTGAATTATGTCCCCTATCTCTATGAATATAAAAGAATTATTCCATTATTGCTCACTAATAATTATTATTCACTAATAATAGTGGAATCACTAGCGCATAGTCAAAAAGAGATTCGGGCACAACACCATTGATGAAACAATACAAAAAATCGAATTATCCCAAGTTATTATATGATTTCTAGTATAATCGAAAAAATTCAGTACAAATAAATAAAAGAGGCAGAAAAACTCTTGGAAGTATCAAAAGAATGTTAGTAACATGTAGGAATAATAAGACCTAGTCTTTCTTTTGTTGTCCTGCATTTCATTACATTAAGTAAAAAGTCTCAAAATAGAGAATCAAGATAGTATCTATCACATAACCCTACTATTATTCCTTTCTCATTTGATCTAATCTTTACTGTCCCCCCGATTGTTTCATAGAGACAATCGGAAGATGGGATGGCCTATTACATGCGTGGTTAGAGCTTATCGAAAAGAAATAAGTTCTTTTTTTAAGATTAAAATAAAAAAAAAAGCCAATTATTCATTCAATATAATATTGATTGAATGCTCGAGTACTCAGATACTTTCATGAGTCCGTATATCAAGTATCTTCCTCCTTTCCGTAAGGAAAAATGAAATTATATTCCCTAATTCAAGACCCAATGAGTAGACACTACATTAGTAGTCGAAGGGCTATCATCTCAAGATTTAACGATTATTTTTCATTACTCTACTAAATTCTGGAAACGAAACCTATACGCAAGGATTTATAACATTTTAGAGAACCCCAACGATGCTTAGAATCAAGCAAATCTAAAGATGCTTTTCTTCTAAAAAAAATGATAAAGTTATATCAGCAAAACAGAAGAGGGTATTTTGATTCTTTTGTTTGTTGCTGAGGCGACACCCGGATTTGAACTGGGGAAAAAGGGATTTGCAGTCCCCCGCCTTACCGCTCGGCCATGCCGCCAAAACGATACAAAATATTGGATTGGCTCTATCTCTTAGATAGATAGTATCTTACAACACACAATATCTAAAACGAAAAACCGCAAAACTTTGCTTTTTCTATTGAAAAAAAAATGTGGATTTTCATTCACAAAAGCAAAAAATCAGGACAAATGGGAACCGTTAACTTTAACTATTGACTGTGAATTCATAAATGATTCTTGGATTGAAATTGCAAATTCGGTTTCCCTAATGATATAAGAAAACAATCCAAAAATGGATACCTTACCTAAATAAATAAAAATTGATAGATAACTAATCATTACTAATCCATCCGTATTGATTCGTTTCCATAACCATAAAAAAATCCTTATTAATGACAATTTTAATAGCGATTATGAGTATATGTAAACCCCAGAACATAAACGATTACTATTATCTAAATCTAATATCTTATATATATATAAGATGTTTATAGGAAATGTTCGGAATTCTGTTTTTAGAATTTTTTTTTCATTATCATTAAATAGAAAATATAAATTTTTGATAGAGTACGACATGTGATGTTCCCCATAGAACTGTAATAAAGGAGGCGATATATATAACTAACTATATATATATATCTGCACATGTTTATTAATAAATACAAGTCCTTATACATACTTCAATCGCATTCTACGAATTCTACTAAAAAAAATATAGGTATAGGTAAAATATCTCTCTTCTATGCGAATTTTT
This sequence comes from Cucumis melo, assembly GCF_025177605.1. Lineage (NCBI taxonomy): Eukaryota > Viridiplantae > Streptophyta > Magnoliopsida > Cucurbitales > Cucurbitaceae > Cucumis > Cucumis melo. The sequence continues at coordinate 30,499 of NW_026123759.1, forward strand.
TTTTAACAGTGAAATCTACGAAAAAGTTCCATGTTGTTAAATAAAAAAAAATTCTATATTGTTTCTTCAGATCAAATCCCGAATCTATTTATAGTACCCAATCCGATTGGAATATCATAATAATGGTAGAAATTGACTCACTTTTGTTTTGATATAGATATTTTATACAAAACTCCATAATTCTAAATAGAATTTACCAATTCATTTGTAGTTGTTGCAAATTCCAATTTAATTTGAGTATCAAAGTCTCTTTATTCCTACGTTCATATGTATTTCATGCATTACATCTATTACACCTATGAAGTTAGGTAAAATTTCATGTGATTCAGTAAACATAATATAAATTCCATCATTGCTAGATCGATCCATTTTAAGCAAATAATGGGATTTTTTTTATAAATGGGAAATAAATAAAATGCTTGGGGGTGGAAATGAGAGAATGTCTACAATACCTGCGTTTAATCAGATACAATTTGAAGGGTTTTGTAGGTTCATTGATCATGGCTTAACAGAAGAACTTTCTAAGTTTCCAAAAATTGAAGATACAGATCAAGAAATTGAATTTCAA